>NC_088882.1:9987464-9989964 GCF_032884065.1 Artemia franciscana
CAAAAAAAAAAAAAAAAAAAAATAAAACTAATAAAAAAACTAAAAAATCTAAAAATCTAAATAAGCTAAAAAAGAAAAAAAAAGGAAAAAAATAAAGGAGAAAAACAAAACTAAAAAACGAATGTATATACAGACCGGGACACCGGGATACAAATGACGACCGGGACACAGGGAATATAAATGACGACCGGGACACAGGGACACAACTACAACGGGGACACCGGGGGAAACAGGGGGATGTAATATATATATATATATATATATATATATATATATATATATATATATATATATATATATATATATATATATATATATATATATATATATATATATATATATATATATATATATATATATATATATATCTATCTATATTCACAGGTGGGACATAGTGACACAACTACAATGGCGCGTAACTATTATGGCGCGTAACGACTTACGCGCGCGGGGGGGCTTGGGGGGGCGCGAAGCGCCCCCACCAACTAGGTGTTGGGGTGGCGCGAAGCGCCACCCCAACAGCTAGTTATATATATAAAAATAAGTTGTCTGTGTGTCTGTGTGTCGAGTGACGTCATGTTTGTGTGTCGACTGACGTCATATTTGTCGACTGACGAAATTACAGACCGGGACATCGGGACACAAATGACGACCGGGACACCGAGACATCTATCTATCTATATATATATAAATAAGTTGTCTGTCCGTTACGCCAGATTGTATCTCCTATATATATAAACGAAAACAAACTAAAATGTAAAAACTGGGAATTGCATAAATATTTCGAAATATTTTAACAATAGATTAAAGTAATTCGGAAACCTTAAAACAGATACTTAAAATTTGAGGTTTATTATAAATTGTTGAGCTTTAGTATAGAATTTTTAGTATAGATCTTAAAATGACAGAAGAAACAGCCGAGGAAGCTGCTCAAATCGTTAATTCAAAGAGAAATTTTAGTATACATCCTACAATGGCAGAAGAAACAGCCAAGGAATCTGCTCAAAGGGCTAATGCCAAAAGGCTTGCGGCTAAAGAACGCAAAACCGCGCAGTTAGATGAAAATCCACCTGGACACCGAGAGTCAAAACGTATCAAAACTGAAAATGATAGCGATGATGATTGGGTTTGGGATTTGGACTTGGACAAGGTCATCAATGCCTACCAGATTTTAGTAAAAAAAAAGGTTAGGCGATGTGTAGTTACGGCTGAAAAATAAAGAATAAAAAAAAACTGCAAAAAGAAAAATGGTAAAAAACTAAAAAAAACTAAAAAGAAAAAACTAAAAAAAAACAACTTAAAAATAAAAAAAAACAACCAAAAATAAAAAAATTAAAAAAAGAAAAAACTAAAAAGAAAAAACGTAAAAAAAATACAAAAAAAGAAAAAAAACTAAAAAAGCTAAAAAACTAAAAAAAAGAAAAAAAAAAAAAAAAATGGGAATTGCACAAATATTTTAATATATTTTGACAATAGATTAAAGTAATTTGAAAACTTTAATACAGATACCCAAAATATTAAGGTTTATTATAAATTGTTGGAGCTTTAGCATGCTTGGCACGTAAAGATTTTTCCAGGGGTCAATGTTAGAACCGGGACACTGGGACACAAATGGCGACCGGGACACAGGGAATATAAATGACGACCGGGACGCTCAAAGAGAAAGCGACCGGGACACAAGGAATGGTCGATTAGCAATTACCATCAACAAAGCACCGTGAAACAAATGACGACCGGGACACAGGGAATATAAATGACGACCAGGACACTCATAGAGAAATTACAGACCGGGACACCGAAACACAAATGACGACCGGGACACCGGGACACAAGGAATATAGATGACGACCGCAACATTCAAAGAGAAATTACAGACTGGGACACCGGGACACAAATGACGACCGGGACACAGGAAAAAACAACAACGGGACGCCGGGGGGCACAGGGGGATATATAAATGACGACAGGGACACAGGGAATGTCCTGTCGTCATTGCTCAAGGGCAATCATTAGAATAATGAGGTATAGATCTTAATAGAGATTGTTTTTCCCATGGACAATTATATGTTGTATGTCCAAGAATCGGTAAACCTGACAATCTATTTATATGCACAGACAATGGGACAGCCAAGAATGTTGTATATTCGCAAGTTTTACGCAGCTAAAAATATATATATATATCTATCTATATTCACAGGTGGGACACAGGGACACAACTACAATGGCGCGTAACTAATATGACACGTAACGACTTATGAGCGCGGGGGTATTTGGAGGGGGGGGGGGGTGCGAAGCGCCCCCGCCAACTAGGTGTTGGGGTTTAGTTGTTGTCATGTTTGTTATGACGATGACGTCATTAAAGGTATTTAAGACATTCGTTCACGGAAAAATGTTTAATTGTAAAATGACTGAAGCGGTTAATTATCCATCTGAATTTTTTGAATTCCGTGGATCTTTCAGGGTTTCCACCACACGTGCTACGACTAAAAATAGGCGTACC
>NC_088882.1:9994964-10035561 GCF_032884065.1 Artemia franciscana
ATATATATACTAGTTATATATATACTAGTAGTATATATACTAGTTGGTGGGTCACTTCGCACCCCCCAAGCCCCCCCGCGCGCGTAAGTCGTTACGCGCCATATTAGTTACGCGCCATTGTAGTTGTGTCCCTGTGTCCCACCTGTGAATATAGATAGATTTATATATGTGTTTCAAACTACGTAAAAATTGCGAATATACAACATTCTTGGCTTTCCCATTGTCTGTGCATATACAAAGCCTTATTTACTAATAATGACGTCATATGCAAACGGTCTTTTTACAAACAAACAAACATGCATACACCCAACTCGTTTTTATATAGATAGATAGATAGATAGATACAATACAAATTAACTGCGTAAATCTTGCAAATATACAACATTCTTCGCTGTCCAATTGTCGCTGCATATAAATAGATTGTCAGGTTTACCGTTCTTCGAACATGCAACGTACAATTGTCCATGGGAAAAACAATCAGTATTAAGATCTATACCACATTTTTCTAATGATTGACCTCGACCTTTGTTAATGGTGATTGCAAATACTAATCCCATTGGTAATTGCAATCTTTTAAATTGAAAAGGCAGATCCGTAGGAATCATGGGAATGCGAGGAATAAGAACAGCCTCACCCTCAAAAGGCCCTGTCAAGATTGTGGCCTCTATTAGGTTTTCCATTGTTTTTTTTTACGGCAAGTCGCGTACCATTGCAAAGCTTTGGTGGGTTGATATTTCTTAAAAGTATTATTGGTACGCCTATTTTTAGTTGTAGCACGTGTGGTGGAAACCCTGAAAGATCCACGGAATCTAAAAATTCAGATGGGTAATTTACCGCTTCATTTGGTTCCAAAACTGTGTCGACTGACTTGTAAAGGACTGCCTGGTCTCGAATCTTGGTCAAAACAATATTGTTGATTTCGTGGACGTCTATATTTTTAGGTGCGAGAATCGCTCTTTCACTTAGCCATTTATTATTTTTATAATTTTTTAGAATATTCGGAAATACTTTTTCAATCAATTCATTTTTGGACGTCACTAAATTACAGAAATCAGCAGGTAGTTGTATGCGTCCTGAAATTGAGTCTACTGAGAGCTTTCCGTTTCCAATTGCCAGCAATTGATCTGAAAATGTTTGACCAGAGTCATCGTTTTGCAATCGGACACGCATATTTGTAATTAATTTTAATGTTTTTACGTGTGCCCATAAATTAGAATTTTTCAGGCAAGTATTCATTTCGTCTGCAGGAGTTGATCTAGGTATTATAGGTAATGTTTGCCTGAAATCTCCCGCAAGCAATATTAATGTGCTGCCAAAGGGTTTCGGCTTCCCTCGCAAATCTTTCAAGCATTGATCCAGAGCCTCGAGCGATTTTTTGTGTGCCATTGTGCACTCATCCCAAATAATAAGTTTGCATTGCTGCAATACTTTACCCATCCCAGATGATTTGGAAATATTGCACGTGGGAGTTTCTGTAGAATGCAAATTCAGAGGCAGTTTCAAAGCGGAATGAGCAGTTCTTCCACCAGGCAGCAATGTTGCGGCTATTCCGGACGACGCAATTGCCAACGCTAGATCATTTTTTGATCGAATTGATGCCAGAATCAGTTTTATCACAAACGTTTTACCAGTACCTCCTGGCGCATCCAAAAAGAAAATTTCTCCAACGTTGTTACCGACACAATGCATTATCGCATCATAAATGCATTCACTTCAGAATTTCTATCACTGATGAAGTACAATTGTAAAAATTTATGATTCTTGCCTGAGAATGGCACGCTTTCTGTTCTTTCTTTCTCTATCAGCCTCAAGCCTGTTTCCTTTCTGTTCTTTTGATTCCTCGGCACGCTTTCTTTTCTGACTTTCTCTATCAGCAGTAAGTTTTTTGGCATAGACTCTTTGAGCATCTTCCTCGGCTGTTGCCATTATAAGTTCATCAGTCATTTTAAAGTTAAACATTAATAGATTTCTACGTGAACGCATGTCTTAAATATCTTTAATGACGTCACCGTCATAACAAAAATGACGACAACTAACTTCATGACGTCAGTCAACGCACAAACATGACGTCACCTGACAGACACATCCACAGACAACTTATTTTTATATATATAGATATATATATATATATATATATATATATATATATATATATATATATATATATATATATATATATATATATATATATATATATATATATATATATATATATATATATATATCTATATATATAAAAATAAGTTGTCTGTGGATGGATGGATGGATGTGTCAGGTGACGTCACCTGAAAAAACTGGATACGACACTCAAAGAGAAAGCGACCAGGACAAAAGGAATGTTCGATTAGCAATCAACAAAGCACCGGGACATAGGGAGTATAAATGACGACCAGGACATAAGTAAAAAAAAAATTAACAAAATAAAAAGAAGGTAAAAACTACAAAAAAACTAAAAAGAAAAAAAAACTAAAAACTAATAAAAAAACTAAAAAATCTAAAAATCTAAATAAACTAAAAAAGAAAAAAAAAAGGAAAAAAATAAAGGAGAAAAACAAAACTAAAAAACGAATGTATATACAGACCGGTACACCGGGATACAAATGACGACCGGGACACAGGGAATATAAATGACGACCGGGACACAGGGACACAACTACAACGGGGACACCGGGGGAAACAGGGGGATATAAATGACGACCGGGACAAAAAAACTAAAAAGAAAAAAAAACTAAAAACTAATAAAAAAACTAAAAAATCTAAAAATCTAAATAAGCTAAAAAAGAAAAAAAAGGAAAAAAATAAAGGAGAAAAACAAAACTAAAAAACGAATGTATATACAGACCGGGACACCGGGATACAAATGACGACCGGGACACAGGGAATATAAATGACGACCGGGACACAGGGACACAACTACAACGGGGACACCGGAGGAAACAGGGGGATGTAAATGACGACCGGGACACCGGGACAGGGAATGGTCGATTAGCAATCACCATCAACAAAGCTCAAGGGCAATCATTAGAATCATGAGGTATAGATCTGAATACAGATTGTTTTCCCATACCGGAGGAAACAGGGGGATGTAAATGACGACCGGGACACCGGGACAGGGAATGGTCGATTAGCAATCACCATCAACAAAGCTCAAGGGCAATCATTAGAATCATGAGGTATAGATCTGAATACAGATTGTTTTCCCATGGACCATTATATGTTGCATGTTCAAGAGTCGGTAAACCTGACAATCTATTTATATGCAAAGACAATGGGACAGCAAAGAATGTTGTATATTCGCAAGTTTTACGTAGTTAAAACCATATATATATATATCTATCTATATTCACAGGTGGGACATAGGGACACAACTACAATGGCGCGTAACTATTATGGCGCGTAACGACTTACGCGCGCGGGGGGGCTTGGGGGGGGCGCGAAGCGCCCCCACCAACTAGGTGTTGGGGTGGCGCGAAGCGCCACCCCAACAGCTAGTATATATATATATATATATATATATATATATATATATATATATATATATATATATATATATATATATATATATATATATATACATATATATATATTACCTAGTTTATTAATTTTAATACATTCCTTGTTTATTAGTTTTAATACAGGACATAATTTTCTCAATCATTGTATAACATCAGGAAAATTTGTGCAAAAGCCAAACTTATGCTACACCCAGCCATGGTGTAAAAGAATAGTGCGCAAGAATAGAACAAACCTCGGCCCCGTCGGCGCAGTATCGTCCCTTATTGAAAGAATAAGTTTTCAAGTAAAAAAGTTGCTTCTATGTACTATTAAAAAAAACCTCTTTTATGTAATAAAAGTGAAATAATAAATTTAAAAATTAAACAAGTAGAGACTATTATGTATATGAGTGTTAGGAATACCCCCTCCTTAGCCCCAGGCTCTTTACGATAAAGTCTTATTTTACTATACTGAAAAGAATTATGGGTACAAAATATAGTCAACCAATTGCTTTTGAACACTTTGAACAGTAAATAATAAATTAAAATAATAGAGAAAATGCGCAAAATTAAACTCTTACACTCTTAAAAAAAGCAAGATTGCTCATTTTCCCAGCTACAATTATTGATAAATAAAAGTGAAATTTTTCCAATCTTGTGCAGGTAAACATAATCACGATTGGTCTTCTCTGTTCATGTGAGTCAAAAGATTGCTTATTTTATGTTAATTGTACAACTTTTGTTTATATAATTTTTTTCCTTATTGACCTTATGTTGTACTCTGTAATTTAGGCCAAAACAGGCATTTGGGAATCAAAAAACTAAGTGTTTTAGGATATTTTAAAGTTCCCTGAATTAAGATCATTTTTTCTGTTCTATAGCAGGAAAGCGATATCGACTAAATCTTTTGCTAAAGCTGCTAGATCTTTTGAAAAGTGCTTTGCTATACATTGAAAAATGGATGAGACTGAATAAACTAAGATTTAACCACAATAAAAGCTCCTTGGTGATATATGGTAGAAGCCCTATTTATTATCCATGGGTTGAGCAGATTCAATTAAGATACGTCATCTTACTTGCAAAATCAGTGAAGTTTCTCGGAGTTGTACTCCATGAGTGCCTCAATTTTAAGAATCATGTCCGTCACATTTCTGCCAAGATTGCTAGTAGCATCGGATTGATAATAAAACTTAAGGATATTTTCCCAGATAATATCCGAAGGACGCTTTATTTCTCTCTTGTGCTTACACAGTTAGTATATTGTATTGCTGTATGGTCTTCTACGTTCGCAGTTCATCTTCATCCACAGTAAAGTGGTTGGAGAGCTGACGAGCGTGGATAACTGTTCTTCAACAAGGTCCAGATATGTTGGCCTTATTGAATTTCATATTGCCAATGAATTTGTCTAGTGAATTGTTTAATGCTCTATTTATGTTTAAGTACCAAAATAATTTGTTGACAAAGTGCTTCAGCGGTCTTTTTCTACCAGTATCACGAGCTTCACGAGCTTCAAGAGTTCACGAGCTTAATACAAGGAGTTCAAGTCAGTAGAGGAATCCTTGAATAGTTACTACTCGATCAAAGTTTTCTCTGTGCCATGTTTGTCATTGTGCCTGGAATACTTAGTCACAAAATACTTTACAGGAAAACAAAATCGAGGACGTTCCGAAGTTTGCTGAGAGACCATTGTTTAGGGTTTATGAAGAATGGATGGGACGGATGGGTGATGATTTCTCTGGTTTCTTTATTTATTAAATTAATCAACTTGTTTGATTTTTTGGTTTGATGGATTGATGAAAGGAGCCATCAAATGGTTTTTTATTTGTTTTTTTTTGTCGTTTCTTTTTTTGTTTTTGGTTTTTGATTGTCATCGTCTTTCATAAGTTGTAAGGTTAGTGGGGTAATTATTTATCTAAATAAGCTTTGGATAAGCTTCTGTTATCTTTACTGTTGATGAATAAACCCTTACTTTCTTAAAATAAATAAAAATTAAAAATAACATAAGCTATGCATAAAAACTGGAAAACTTCATGGCTTATGGACCTTTCCCCAGGGACTGTGGGGGGTTGTATTATCCCTAAAGGCGCAGTTAATGTGCTATTCAACTATGGCCTGAACTAAAGGCTATTGATCGGATGACCTCTAGAAAAACTAGGGGTTTGGGGGGCTGGTTGCCTTTCAATCTTTTGTCTTGAACAAAATAAGGAGGATTTTGAAAAAGGCAGAGGAATTAACAAAAAACGTGGACCACATCTTTCTCGTATTTGTTTTTAACGAATGGCTTGAAGTTTGGTATAACCAGGACTGACTTTTTGTTGTGTTCGTTTTGGAAGATTGGCGCTAAGTTTGAAATAACCAAACATAAAAATGTAAGAGAATCGACCTAAAACTAATTTAAATCCACTTAAACGGAACTGAAGCACCGAAAATCCTTGTGTAGCACGAAAAGTTGGGCAATTTTAGCCCTTTAGACCATGGTGGCAATTTTGGTTTTAAAGGCTCTGGCGTATTTTTGGCATCTCATTTAAAGGGCCTGGTGTATTTTTGCTTAACATTCTGGCAACACTGAATATTCACAAAATGCTCACTGTCCGTGATTTTACCTAAGAGTCTAGGTAAATTTTGATTAAATATTATAATATTATTAATCCTTTTATGTGTTTTTGGTTTATATTATTTGATTTTTTGTTGTATCCCCATCCCAAAGAGTGGGCGAATTATTCTCCAGTTCCCTTAATAAAACCCAATCGAAATTAACCATTATCAAAAGACACACCTTGTTGATGAACATGAGCAATGGGAGAACCAGAAAAAAATTATCATATTTTGTTTGTAATCCAAAAGGTGAATGTCATTGTAATACGTAACCACACTTAAAAAAATATCACAATTACATTCACTATAACACTTACAAAACAAAATAGGGCACAATAGCCTTGTATGCCACGATTCAATTATTCCAAAACAGCAAACCATCCGTGCAATAGCCGTGTGGGAGACAATATTACAACTAAATTAAACTCTTTTTTTATCCCTTACTTATTATAGCAAAAAAGAGGAACAAAAAATCACACCAGAAAAATGCTAAAAAAGCTTATTTTTTATATTCCGAAAAAAAAGTAACTTGTTACTCCTAAATCAGTAATAGGATCATCCACCGAGAAAACAAATTTTCTGCCATGTCTATTAAAATATACTACTACTACTAATAACTCACTGCAGCACCAAGCCGCCTGAGGCCAACACAGCTACGCACGCTCCTCCTCCAACCTAATCTATTTAAAGCCCTCTTTACACCCTCCCAGGAAGTTCCCATTTCCTTTAAATCTTTATTTATGACATCCTCCCAACCCAGAAAAGGACGACCTGCTTTCCGTGTAGCCCCAGACGGTTGGCCAAAAAGGACAATCTTCGGTAATCTGTCATCCTTCATCCGTAGAGCGTGGCCTAGCCATCTCAACCTTTCTTTCATTATAGCCCCAGAAAGCGGGATTGAACCACACTTTTCGTGCAACCTACTGTTTGAAATACGGTCGGTCAGCCGGGTACCCAGAACAATCCGTAGGCAATTTCTCTGGAAAACATCTAGTAAATTTTCATCTGCTTTTCGGAGTGCCCATGCTTCAGAGCCATATTTGACCACTATCATCACTGTAGCTTCCAATATTCTAATCTTTGTTTGCAGACTTGTCTTTCTATTCTTCCAAACTTTGTTTAACTGTGAAAAAACACCCTGAGCCTTAGCTATTCTACTTTTAAGATAAAGGTGGAATCGATTTTGACACCCAAACTTCCACACTGTTTTCTTGAAGTTTCAATTTTGTTTCATACTGACGCTTTCTAATAACTCGCGGCACTATTTCTCTGTTACTAACAACTCGCAGCACTGTTAATGAAATATTCCAAAGTAAGATGAAAATATAATATTTTAGAAACAAATTTGAGCTATATTTTTGCTCGGTGTAATCCGTGCTAGTGTTTTTAAATTTTTATGAAAGATTGTGGCTGAAATAAAATATCAAATTTTACAATTTTAGTGGGCCCATCTGCAAATTACTTACTTCTTTTTGAGATTTTTTAACATTTTGGCTCTGAGTAGCCATAGTTCTTCCTGAGCCTAGCTCTCATGTGCTTTGTTGACAATAACAAGCCAACTTATTTGATATTTCTTTTCTAATCTTATACTGGCAAGAAGTCTCATCTTGACTTTTCTTAGACAAGATCCCAAATTGGCAAAAACAGCAAACACAAATATGCAAATTTTCTAAAGTTTCACCTTTATTAAGATAGACGTTTTTTATCACTAACAGAACGGTCCACCAATTTCGCTAGTTTGAAAATCTTTCTTCAGTAAAAAAAAGGAAAAGCCAAAAAAATTAAAAATTGTGTAAATAATTATTTTTTACTGAATATCCAACTACATTTCCGAAGTCCGATTCGATTCTTTTTTACGACAAAAGGGCCAAAAATCTGACAATGTCAGATATATCCAACATAGTGGAAGCACTCAGCCCAAATTACATAGGGCGTATATCGTACTAGTATCCTAGTCGTAATCTTAGCAGAGCATCATCACTTGGAAACATTTCCTTATTTCCACTATTAATTTTTTCCTTTAATTTCTTGCTTATTTTTGAACATCAGTTTTAACTTTTCTTGACGAGACTGCCAATTTGAAATAGCGACCATCTTTTTTTCACATCGACTATACTACATTTGGGTACTATAATGATCTCTAGACCCTGTTCACAAATTACTTTAAAAAAAAACAAAGTTTATCCGAGGGAAGTAAAGAGCGAAGTTGAAACTTGAAACGAACAAAAATTACTGATTCCCAGCCTTTGTAACATATCTCAATAAAACTAGTGCAAATAAATCGTTAATCATTGCAATGCAGTAATCATTGCATTAATCCTATTAAATCATTTTGGAACTTACTGGTAAATCACTCAATGAAGGCAGTGTTCGACTAGACCTTGCACCATGAACACAAGTCAAATAGTCAGCGTATTTAGTATGGATCCATGCCTGTCCAAATAGAAAATCCTATTGTATAACTTTAGAATTCCTTATAAAAAAATTCCATCGTCCATAAAGACGGTTCAATGGTAATGCATCTTTCAAACAGCGAAGAATATAAATTTTTTTGATCCTCTTGGCCTACCATACTTATTCTACACTTCAAGTTTATTGAAAGCAGTGGGAAAACTATTATTCCATTCAACAAACTATTATTCATTATTATTATTATAACAGTTTTTGTTAATATAACAGTATTTGTATTGTATTATTATGACAATTTATTATTATTATTACAACATTATTATTATTACAACATTATCATTATTATAACAATACTATTATTATAATAATCAATTATTATTCAAACTGTTATTCAGAAGAGAGTGCAGTATTTAACGAATAAAAGCTGTGTTTTTCATGCCTTATTATAATTCTTTTTCCGATGTTGTGGCTATATTTACAATGAATTTCTCAACATATATATAAATAAAATGCAAAATTACAACAATATACATAATATATAAAATATACAGAAATATACAATATACAAAATATACAAAAAATATAAACATTAAATGGTTTTTTCCTCTTTTTTAGATTTCTTCTTCTACGCATAGGTAACTGTCGAGAACAACCAATGGCGGTAGATCATATGAGTTCGCTGTATATTGATCTTGATGTGCAAAATCAGGGTCACATTTTCTACAATATAGTGTAACTTCATTCTCATTGCATCTCTTTGTTAAATCAATGATACTGTTTTCATTCATATTTTAAAATTCACGTGTTTCAATTTACTTATTTGAAACAATATCATATACAGTGTTTTCAAATAGAGGATTACTTTCTGTAACAGCCAAATAAAAATCAGTAGGTTTATAATCATAGTAGCCATTGTCTTCACAAAGAAGACGTAGAAACCAACTTTTCTTGTAATTCCAACAGTTGAAGCATAGACCTGATTCTTCCTTCCAATTCTTGTTTAAGTTATCAAAGTTAGTTAGGTTACTTAGGTAACAAGTCAGTCTCGTTAGATAACAAATGGTTATCTAAAAATTTTTATCACATACATTTTGGGAAAATAGGGCATCTGGGGGAGGGAGAGCAGGTGTTCTCTGACTCTTAAAAAGGAGACTATTTTAATCCAGTCCTTTTTAATCCAATGAGTCCTCTCCGAAGTTTATACGACCAGTCTCTCTACAAAAACCTTATATGGCTCCAGGGCATAACTTACAACCTTTGCCCTGAGGGCTGCGGGGGTACTGTCATCCTCAAAGACAGAATTTCTAGGCCTTTCAACTATGCTGAGCAAAATGGCTACCTAAGAATTTGGACTTGATATGCTTTGGAAAATGAAGGCCATGGTGAGGGGCTGGTTGCCCTGTAACCATAATCGACTTTTAAAAAGGGCCCTAGCCTTTTTAATTTCTAATCCAATAGGCCCCTTTTGAGGTTTTTACGATCATTCTTACTATGCGAAGTGCCCTTGTCCAAAGAAACAATAAAAATAGGAAATAACACATTGTGCCTACATCGCTCTTTACTTAGGCAAAGCGCTGCCTATGATACTAACAGGATTATTATGATATCAAAGAATATGATGATACTGCTGGGTAGAATGGGGATATTACAGTTTCGTTATGTGGCGAAAGAATTATTGGATTTTAATGAGGTAATAAATTCTTTGCGATAAAGCAGTTTAAATATATATACAGAACTTCAAATTTACCCGCAGGTCATAACCGTAATAAGCCAGTCTTACGGAAAGTTTCGCGATAGTTCAACTACCCGTATTACTTTAAGTAATACTATGTTTAGAAATTCTTAGCAGCTGACTTCTGATGGTAATACCTTCAGATCTAATCAGCTTTCAAAAATTGTATGAATTTATTGACTCAAATGGCACCTTCGATATTGTAAAATCAATTAATATATTTATAAACCTTATTCTCTGAAGTAATGCCTAAGACTAGATTGGCTTTGATTTCCGCATTTTACCATAAAAATTTTTTTTTAGAATTTTAATATTATTGATGGATTCTACAAAATGTATTTCATCTTACAATTTTTAACAATATAATTTAAAATGTAAACTAAATAATTTTATTACGGTTTTATTGAGATTTTGACAAAAGAAAGATGCTAACAAATAAAAAATTTAGTTTGATAAGTCATCATTCCTCCGTTTTTCAATTTAATATAAAATTCAAAGTAAAGGTTCATTTGGCGATTGATTAGGAAAGTAGCATTCCTGAATATTTCAATGAAAAATCTGAAAAATAGTTTGATATTGCTGGGCGTTACTCTACGGTTAAGTGCTCTCAAAAGAAAACGCTATAAAATTCTGAAACCAAATTTAAATATCCTAAAAAATTTAGTTTTTTTTATTCACAAAAGCACTTCCTATTGCTTTAACTCCCTCCCATTCTAATTTGTGTATGTATAGCCTATAAGCAAATTACAATTGGGCTGATACAATCTAAGAAGACTTTTTTTAAAACTTCAATGAAAGTTACCCTTACATCCTAGCGTATTTAAATAGAGTTATTCTGCTTCACAATCAAACAGTTCGTGGTAACGAGCTGTTACCCACGAACTGTAATTACGAAGTAAGGAGCGACATGGCTCAATAGTAACCGAAACTCTAAAAAATGGAATTTTGATATCAATAGTTACATAAAAGAATCGCATTTTAATGCTGATTTTAAATATACAAGTTTCATCAAGATCAGTTATACCCATCAAAAGTTACGAGCCTGAGAAAATTTGCCTCAGTTTAGAAAATAGAGGGAAACACCCCTAAAAGTCATGCAATCTTAACGAAAATCACACCATCAGATTAAGCGTATCAGAGAACCTTATTGTAGAAGTTTCAAGCTCCTATCTACAAAAATGTGAAATTTCGCATTTTTTGCCAGAAGACAGATCACGGATGCGTGTTTATTTGTTTTCTTGTTTTTTTGTTTTTTTGTTTTTTTCCCCAGGGGTGATCGGATCGACTGAGTGGTCCTAGAATCTTGCGAGAGGGCTCATTCTAACAGGAATTAAAAGTTCTAGTTCCCCTTCTTAAGAGACCCAAAAAATTGGAGGGCACCTAGGCCCCCTCCCACGCTCATTTTTTCCCCAAAGTCACCAGATCAAAATTCTGAGATAGCCATTTTATTCACCATAATCGAAAAAACCTAATAACTATGTCTTTAGGTACGACTTAATTCCCTGCAGTCCCCGTGGGAGGGGCTGCAAGTTGAAAACTTTGACCTGTGTTTAAACATAGTAATGGTTACTGGGAAGTGTACAGAATTTTTTAGGGGGATTTTTTTTGGCTTAGGGAGGAGAGAAGGTAGGGTTAAGTGGGAGGATATTTCCATGGAGAGACTTCTCATGGTAAAAGAGAATTTCAATGAAGGGGGCGCAGGATTTTCTAGCTTTATTTGAAAAAACAATGAAAAAATAAATATGAAAAGTTTTTTCTACTGAAAGTAAGGAGCAGCATTAAAACTTAAAACGAACAAAAAATTATTACGCATATGTGGGGTTTACCTCCTCGCTATACCTCATTCTTTCCGCTAAAGTTTTTTTTAGCAATTTCAACTATTTATTCTATGGCCTTTGTGATTCAGAGGTCATTCTTAAGGAATTGGGACACAATCTAAGCTTTAGTGTAAAGAGCGAGGTATCGACGAGGGTTGAACCCCCTCATATACGCAATAAAAACATACGAATACAGAAGTTCGTTACGTAAGTTAATTCGTAAGTTACGTATATTTTTTACCAATGACAACGTTTGTAAAAAATTAAAAGTTCTAGTTGCCTTTTTAAGTAATCAAAATCTTGGAGGGCAACTAGGCCTCCTCATTCGCTTCTTTTTTCTCAAAATCCTCCGATTAATTGCAATTAATTAATATGCAAATTTTGTTTTAATTATTTATGTGCAGAGAGCCTAGATCAAAACATGCATTAATTCAAAAACGTCCAGAAATTAAATAAAAAAAAACAAGTCTTTTTAGCTGAAAGTAAGGAGCGATATTAAAACTTAAAACGAACAGAAATTAATTCGTATATGAAAGGGGCTGCTTCCTCATCAACGCCCCGCTCTTTACGCCAAAGTTTTTTACTGTTTTAAAAAGCAGAGTTAGGAGAAAGAGTCAAACTTTAACGTAAAGAGTGAGGCATTGAGGAGGAAACAGCCCCTTTCATATACGAAGTAATTTCTGTTCGTTTTAAGTTTTAATGTCGCTTCTTACTTTCAGCTAAAAAAACTTTTTTTTTATATATAACATATGCATTAGATTGAATGTATTTATGATATAGCCTGTCTACGATTGAAATACTTTGTTCCACCTTTAAGATCCTGTGTCCAAGATTAAATAAAAAAAAAAACAAGTTTTTTAACTGAAAGTAAGGAGCGACATTAAAACTTAAAACGAACAGAAATTACTTCGTATATGAAAGGGGCTGCTTCCTCATCAACGCCCCACTCTTTACGCTAAAGTTTTGACTTTCTCTGGGACCACTGGGTTGATACGATCACCCCTGGGAAACAAAAAACAAAAACAAACAAACAAATAAACACGCATCCGTGATCTGCCTTCTGGCAAAAAATACAAAATTCCACATTTTTGTATATAGGAGCTTGAAACTTCTACAGTAGGGTTCTCTGATACGCTGAATCTGATGGCGTGATTTTCGTTAAGATTCTATGACTTTAAAATAAGGCAAATTTTCTCAGGCTCGTAACTTTTGATGGGTAGGACTAAACTTGATGACTAGACTTGATTTTTCTTTCCCCATAAGAAACTCTTCCCTTGGAAAATCTTCCTACGGGACCCAATCCTCCTCACCCCCCCAGAAAATGTCTGTATGCTTACCAATAGCTAATAGTATGTGTAAACAATGGGTAAAGTTTATACAATGGCTGTATAACTACAGCCATTCCCCTTGGGACGGTAGGGGATTAAGTCGTCCTCAAAGACATAGATATTTCAACTATCATTGGATAATTCGACAATGCTAAAGAGATATGGCTATCACAAAATTTGATCTGTTGACTTTGGGGAAAAATGAGGGTGGGAGGGGGTTTAGCTTCAATTCTTTGGTCACTTAAAAAGGAAACTAGAACTTTTAATTTCCATTCGAATGATCCCTCTCGCGAAATTTTAGGACCACTGAGTCTACATAATTACCCCTGGAAAAAAAACAAACAAGTAAACACGCATCCGTGACCTTTCTTCGCACAAAAAACACAAATTCCACATTTTTGCAGATAAGAGCTTTAAACCCTATAGCATGATTCTCTGATACGCTGAATCTGACGGTGTGATTTTCATTAAGAACCTATACCTTTTAGGGGGTGTAAATTAAAAAATACTTGCAACCCTTCCCCCAGAAGCTTTGAGGGGTCAGTCATCCTCAAAACTATTATTATTAGATCTTTAGACCATGCTGAACAAAATGGCTATCTTAAATTTTTGAGTAGAAAACTTTGCTACTAGGTCTTTCTATTTCCTATTAAACGAACCCTCTTCCGATCATCTAGGATCAATGGTCCGATGTGATCACCCATGGGGAAAACAAACAAATCAACACCTATCTGTGACCTTGTTTTCGACCAAAAAAATCGAAATTCCTCATTTTTATATATAAGGGATTGAACCTCTAAAGTAGGGTTCTCTGATAAGCTGAACCTTATGGCATGATTTTCATTAAATCATTTCATTTTTTGGGGGCGTTTCCTTCTTTTTCAAAAATTGGGCAAATTTTCTCAGGCTCGAAACTTTGGGGGAAAGCACAAAACTTCACGAATTCTATATTTTGAATAAATATCAAAATTCAATTCTTTTGATGTATCTACTATTATCGAAACCCTGATTCTTAAAGTTTCGGTTACAATTGAGGCGCATCGCTCTGTACTTAGTTTGTTACCACTAACTATTTGATTTATTAGGTCAAAAGGTCAAATAAAAACAAATACGGTTTTGCTCGACCTTTTTGCTGCTAAAGTAATTAGGACAAAGGTAAATTAAAGCATTTGGGTTCTTTCTTCCTAACTACCTATAGAATATTTATATAAGAAGGCTTGGGATAATGAATCATACTTTTTCTACTCTATGTATTGCATAATATCCCCCTTCCCCCTATTCTTTGCCAGATTTATATTTTAGTAACATTTGTTTTGTAATTTCTACGACTAAGAATTTGAAACTTAACCTGCCAACTTTACTCGTAATTCCAAAATCAACATATTTGTTTTTTTACGATTTTATATGGTAGCCTTAGTTTAACGACATTTGAAGCTTAAAATATTATATTCTATTAAATCCTGTTTAATTTCAAAAACACTTAAACGCAAGAGATTATGAATTTCAACTAGGGAGTGGTCATCCCCTCGATTTCTTTATTACTTTATTGATTCTTGTCTTACAAGTCCTCTACTTACTTTACATTTTATATTTTAATAAAATATTTTTATTATTAAAAATTTGCAATCAATAGACAATAAATTAGATTTTGATTTATGAATATTCAAAATTTTTTATGCTTTAAAACAAAAGAATAAAAAACACTCTACTCAGTTAATTAAAACTTATATATACTAACCGTGGTTCCACCTATGTTTGAAGAATCTTGCTAGATCCAATCTGCTATTTACAATTTTTGAAGGGTTGATTCAATTGTTGAGTTATGAAGAAATGATACTTTTGACCAACCCGAAAGACTCCTTGTAATTTGAATTAATCACCTGAAACGAATTACATTGTGCTTATGGTAAATGTTGGTTGATTCAAAGCTGAATCATGAAAATAATTGAAAAGGCGAATTGCTCAAAAATTAAATTTAATAAAACTTCAGATTGATACGTAATCTAATATTACTAAAACCCAGAGTTGCAATTATTTGGGCTCAAGAGAGAGAGATAAGTGACAGCACTGATTTATTGTAGTTTCTGTTAAACTCACCAGTTTTTGAAGCTATATCACTCTGGGAATGTCAGCCATCTGTGTGTTGCCCAGTTTCAGAAATTGTTCACACCAGGTAACACTTGCAACGCGTGGTGCGAAGTGTATTACGCATGGTTGAAAGAGGTGGGGTGTGGCAGAAATGCGCTATGTGTGAGGGAAGAAGTGGTAATCTGAGATACACGCCAAATGTAATAAGTTTGAAATCAGCATTAAAATGCGATTCTTTTGATGTAGCTATTGGTATCAAAATTCCATTTTTTAGAGTTTTGGTTACTATTGAGCCGGGTCGCTCCTTACTACAGTTCGTTACCACGAACTGTTTGATTTTGTAGCATTTTCGAAGTTAGTGGTATACATGTATTTCCTAATAAATTTGTAAACCTTAAAAATAGGAAGGATTAGAGATCAGAGCTTGATAACACCTTTTCAGGGCATAGTTTAAGTTTTTAATTATCTTGAAGTTTCGTTTTCCTTACACAATTGCTTTCCAAGAAAGCGAAAAATCCTAACCAAGAATTTTATCAATAGTGCTGAAATGGGTGGTGAATAAAATTATCGGAATAAAATACTAAATCCTGATTAGCTTTGGCAGTTTTATCAACCTAGGTATAGCTCTAAGGAGTCCTGCTCTCAAAAGTATTAAAGGGTAATATTTTTTCTAAGCTGAAAAATAGATTGTGCTAAAATAAAGTTGGCGTTTTTTTTCCTTTTGTGGTTTCTTAACATTAATTTTGGCCCAAAGAGGGGCCAAAATTTCAAAATTTTCAAAATTTTAAAATAAAAGCATAGGTTTGGCGATTTGTATTTCATAATGACGAAAGATAATATGAGTAAAACGAACCAAACAAATTGAAAATGATAGCAATGAAGATTAAGATTCCTTCCATACCATCAACAATTTTAAGGATTGACTTTATAATTTGTTGGAAGAAAAGGAGGTTATTTCCTACTGCCTCAACAATTAAAATTGAAAAATTTTCTGCGACATATCTTTAATAATGACAAACGACAAACGAATGCAAAAGTTATTGGTCCGACAAAAAAAAAGAAAAAACTAATTTTACAGAGGCACTCCTTTTAATTCATGATTTATATGAGTGTCGTGACATCAAATGAATAATAATTTACTTTTAATTCACTAAAACACAAGACAAATGGAGTAAATAAAAGATAAAGAGAAATTAATACATTTGTACAAGATATTCGACATATGCAAAACAACCAAAGCTCAACTAACAAAACAACCTCTAAAACATGAAACAACTTTTAAAGGAAAACAGGTGAAAACTAACGGATGAACAAACGAACCAAAGGCTTTAGGGTGTGCTTTACTAAAGTGTTGTGCTTTAGGGTTGTACTTTAGGGTGTGCAACATTAAAGTGTGCTTTGTTGACAATAACAAGCCAAGTTATTTGATATTTCTTTTCTATGCTGGCAAGAAGTCTCACCTTGACTTCCTCAGATTGTATCCCAAATTGGCAACCACAGCAAGCACAAATAGGCAAATTTTCACCTTTCTTAAGATAAAAGTAGTTTTTTTTTGTTTTTTTTATCAAACAGTTTGTGGTAACGAACTGCAGTAAGGAGTGACCCGGCTCAATAGTAACCAAAACTCTAAAAACAAAATTTTGATACCAATAGCTACATCAAAAGAATCGCATTTTAATGTAAATTTTAAATATATAAGTTTCATCAAGTTTAGGCTTTGTCATCAAAAGTTACGAGCCTGAGAAAATTTGCCTTATTTTGGAAAATAGGAGCAAACACCCCCTAAAAGTCATAGGATCTTAACGAAAATCACGCCATCGCATTCGGCTTATCAGAGAACCCTATAGCAAAAATTTCAAGCTCCCATCTATAAAAATGTGAAATTTCGTATTTTTTGCCAGAAGAAAAATCACGGATGCGTGTTTATTTGTTTTTTTTTTTCCCAGGGGTCATCATATCGACCAAGTGGTCCTAGAATATTGCAAGAGGGCTCTCTCTAACGGAAATGAAAAGTTCTAGTGCCCTTTTTAAGTGACCCAAAAAATTGGAGGGCACCTAAGCCTCCTCCCACGCTCATTTTTTTCCCGAAGTCAACTGATCAAAATTTTGAGATAGCCATTTTGTTCCGCATAGTCGAAAACCATAATAATTATGTCTTTGGGAATGACTTTACCCCCACAATCCCTGGGGGAGGGGCTGCAAGTTACAAACTGTGACCAGTGTTTACATACAGTAATTGTTATTGGGAAGTGTACAGACGTTTTCAGGGGGATTGTTTTGGTTTGGGGTGGGGTTGAGGGGAGGGGACTATGTGGGAGGATCTTTCCTTGGAGGAGTATGTCATGGGAGAAGAAAAATTCAATGAAAAGGGCGCAGGATTTTCTAGCATTACTATAAAAAAAACAATGAAAAAATAAACAGGAAAACGTTTTTTCAATTGAAAGTAAGGAGTAGCATTGAAACTTAAAACGAACAGAGCTTATTACGCATATGAGGTATTCTAAAAATACTTTAGCATAAAGAGCGAGGTATTTAGGAGGAGATAACTACCTCGCTCTTTATGCTAAAGTATTTTTAGTAATTTCAAAATATTTTTTTACTAATAAAACGTTGGTTAAAAGTTCTAGTTGCCTTTTTAAATAGCTGAAAAACTGGAGGGTAGCTAGGCTTCCTCCCCCGCTCCTTTTTCTCAAAATAATTGGATCAAAAATATGAGAAAGCCATTTATCCAAAAAAAAAGAATTAACATGCAAATTTCATTTTAATAATTTATATATGGAGAGCCAAAATCAAACATGCATTAATTCAAAAACGTTCAGAAATAAATAAAAAAAAACAAGTTTTTTTAACTGAAAGTAAGGAGCGACATTAAAACTTAAAACGAACAGAAATTACTCCGTATATGAATGGGTTGTCCCCTCCGCAATCCCTCGCTCTTTACACTAAAGTTTGACTCTTTGCCACAATTCTACTTTTTAAAACAATTAAAAGCTGCACGCCTTATCAAATTGTATGATATTGACACAAAATGTGTCAATTAGGCAGCCCTGTACCTATGTTTTGAAATTCTCAGCAGCTGACTTCTGATGATAAATTAATTACCTCCAGATTTAGTCAGCTTTCAAATATTGTAATAAATCGACTATGCTGGTGGGAATCTTCATCTTGGCATACTCAATTAATACATTTATAATTTCTATTTTCTGAAGTATTGCCTTAGACTAGATTAGCTTTGATTTCCGCATTATACCCTAAATATATTTTTTAGAATCTTAATGTTATTCCTAGAATCTGCAAAATATATTTCATTTTACAATTTTTAACAATATAATTTTAAATGTAAACTAAATAATTTTACTACGGTTTTATTGAGATTTTGATAAAAAAAAAATCGCGGAATTCAAGATACTAAAAAATAAATAAGATAGTTTGATAAGTGATAATTCCTCCGTTTTTCAATTTAATATAAAAGTCAAAGTAAAGGTTCATTTGGCGATTGATTATGAAAGTAGCATTCTTGAATATTTTAATGAAAAATCTGAAAAATAGTTTGATATTGCTGGGCATTACTCTACGGTTAAGTGTGCTCAAAAGAAAACGCTATAAAATTTTAAAACCAAATTTTAAACACCCTAAAACACTTAGTTTTTTGATTCCCAAAAGCATTTCCTATTGCTTTAACGCCCTCCCATCCTAATTTTCAAATATATAGCCCACATTACTTATGCTTCCCTCCCCCTCACCATGTCCGTCATTTCCCAAAAGACATAAAGTCCAAATTTTTAAGTAGCCATTTTGCTCAGCGTAGTTGAAAGGCCTAGAAACTTTGTCTTTGAGGATGACAATACCCCCATAGCCCTCACGGCAAGGGTTGTAAGTTATGCCCTGGAGCCATATCAGGTTTTTGTAGAGAGACTGGTCGTATAAACTTCGTAGAGGACTCATTGGATTAAAAATAAGAACTTATAGTCCTCTTTTTAAGAGTCAGAGAACACCTGCTCTCCCTCCCCCAGATGCCGTATTTTCCCAAAATGTATGTGATAAAAATTTTGAAATAACCTTTTGTTAATCTAACGAGACTGACTCGTTACCCAAGTAACCTAACTAGCTGTGATAACAAACAAGACTTGGGAGGAAGAATCAGGTCTATGCTTCAACTGTTGGAATCACAAGAAAATTTGGTTTCTAAGTCTTCTTTGTGATGACGATGGCTACTATGATTATAAGCCTACTGATTTTTATTTGGCTGTTACAGAAAGTAATCCTCTATTTGAAAACATTGTATATTATATTGTTTCAAATAAGTAAATTGAAACAAGCGAATTTTAAAATATGAATACAAACAGTAGCATTGATTTCACAAAGAGATGCAATGAGAATAAAGTTACATTATATTGCAGAAAATGTGACCCTGATTCTGCACATCAAGATCAATATGCAGCGAATTCAGACGATCTACCGCCATTGGTTGTTCTCGACAGTTACCTATATATATATAATGAGAAATCTAAAAAGGAGAAAAAAAATTATGAATATATTTTTTGTTTATTTCGTATAATGTATATTTCTGTATATTTTGTATATAATGTATATTGTTGTAATTTTGCCGAGAAAGTGGTGGTCCACATTTTTTGTTAATTTCTCTGCCTTTTCTCAAAATCCTCCTTATTTTGTTGAAGACAAAAGAATAAAGAGCAACTAGCCCCCAAACCCCTAGTTTTTCCTATAGGATGTCCGAAGAATAGCCATTTGTTCAGTCCATAGTTGATTAGCACATTAACTGCGCCTTTAGGGATAATACAACCCCCCACAGTCCCTGGGGAAAGGTCCATAAGCCATGAAGTTTTCCAGTTTTGACATATAGCTTATGTTATTTTTAATTTTTATTTATTTTAAGAAAGTAAGGGTTTATTCATCAACAGTAAACATAGCAAAAGCTTATTCAAAGCTTATTTCCATAAATAATTACCCCACTAACCTTACAACTTATGAAAGACGATGACAATCAAAAACCAAAAACAAAAAAAGAAACGACAAAAAAACCAAATTAAAAAACCATTTGATGCCTCTTTTCATCAATCTATCAAACCAAAAAATCAAACAAGTTTATTAATTTAATAAATAAAGAGCCCAGAGAAATCATCACCCATTCGTCCCATCCATTCTCCATAAACCCTTAAACAATGGTCTTTCAGCAAACTTTGGAACGTACTGGGTTTTTCACTAAAATGCACTAGATAAATTCATTGGCAATATGAATTTCAATAAGGTCAACATACCTGGACCTTATTGAATAACGTTTATCTACGCCCCTCAGCCCTCTAACCACTTTACTGTGGATGAAGAATGCACAACACATAATGTGGATGTGGATGCACAAGAGAGAAATAAAGCGTCCTTTGGATATTATATGGGAAAATATTCTTAAGTTTCATTATCAATCCGATGCTACTAGCAATCTTGGCAAAAATGCGACGGACATAATTCTTAAAGCTTTGGCACTCGTCGAGTACAACTCCAAGAAACTTCACTGATTTAGCACTTAAGATGATTTACTCCACTTAAATGAATCTGCTCAACCCATTGATAATACTTGGGGCTTCTACAATATATTGCCAAGGAGCTTTTATTGTGGTTGAATCTTAGCTTATTCGTTCTCATCCATTTTTCAATATATAGCATAGCACTTTTCAAAAGATTTAGTAGCTCCATTTCTGTCCCAGTAGCCACCGTATAATGAGTATTATCTGCAAAGCTCGGTAAAATATCTTAAACCTTAGAAACTTCACTAGTTGACAGACAACAGCTTACCCGGCACTTAGCTAAATCATTGATATAGATCAAAATAAAAGGGGCCCGAACCTCTACATAATAAATTAATCTAATTGTTCCAGTTCTGAAGTTGTAAAATTGACAATATGTGCCTTTTGAAGTACTGCAGAGTAGAAATGTCTCTGAAGTCGACTATACAATTTTTTAAGAATTTGTAAGAAAAAAAAAATCCCAAAACGGATATTCAAGTCATTTCTAAAAGTACTTCACTTGACTTTACCCCCCTCCCCCTGATGTGCAAATGTATGCCCTAACCTATATGTTTCTCAAGCATCTTCCTGTTTCTTAATTTCGTCGTTTTTGCTTCTTTGCCGGTAAATCTATTCGAACAAAAGAGTGGCGCATGGCAAAATAAACTGAGTATAAATAATGTGGGCTATATATTTGAAAATTAGGATGGGATGGGGTTAAAGCAATAGGAGGTACTTTTGGGAATAAAAAAGCTAAGTGTTTTAGGATATTTGAAATTTGGTTTAAGAATTTGATTGTGTTTTCTTATGAGCGCGCTTAACCGTAGAGTAATGCCCAGCAATATCAAACTTTTTTTCAGATTTTTCGTTTAAATGTTCAAGAGTGCTACTTTTCTAATCAATTGCCAAACGAAACTTTATTTTTACTTTTTTATTAATTTAAAAACGGAGGAATGATCACTTATCAAACTAATTTCTTTATTTGTTAGTATCATGAATTCCGTGATTCTTTTGTCAAAATCTCAGTAAAACAGTAATGAAACTAGTGAGTTTACATTTAAAATTGTATTGTTAAAAATTTTAATATGAAATACATTTTGCGGATTCAGTCAATAATATTAAGATTCTAAAAAAAACAAAACATTTATGTTATAATGCAGAAATAAAAGCTCATCTAGTCTTAGGCATTACTTCACAGAATAGGGATTATAAACATATTAATTGATATTACCAAGTCGAAGATTTTCGTCGGTCCATTAACTTTCTAACAATTTTTGAAAGCTGACTAGAACTGCCGGTAAATATATTACCATCAGAAGTCAGCTGCTAAGAATTTCAAAATAAAGGTCCTCAAAGTAATCTAGGCAATCAAATTTTCACCAAAATTAATCTGAGACTGGTGTATTATGGTTATGAGCTGGTTATGGCTATGGTTATGTTTATAGCTGGCTTTAGACCCCAACTTAACATCAAATCAAGAAACTTTTGAACTTGATGATTCGGATCAAGGTGTCGCAAATTCATAGTAAACATCACCACATGGGATACTTGACTGATTATAGACAGTTAACATATTCAATTGCTTTCCCAGTAAACTAATAAATACCAAAGAATTTCCTGACGGGGGCCTAAAATCGCCACAACATAATATTTAAATTCATTACTAGACAGCTGTAGCGCTAACGACTCAAAAACCATTTCCTTGGGCTTTATTAACTCCGTCTTACTTGTAACACATAGATCATTCTTTATATAAACCGATAAACTTCCATGTTGATGCAACTCTCTATGTTTCATTTCTAACTGATAATTTGGAATTTCTAACGACGACAAATTATGATCATATTACCATGTTTCAGTAAAGCAAGTGCCATAGCCGTCCACTTTCATGTGAGAAATCCTGTAAATGTTGAAAGCAACTGCCAATACCCTGGCAATTCAGATAAAAAACAGAGAGATTATTTGGTATAACAACACGGCACAGGTCTGGAAGATAATCAAATTCATTTTTCAAATTCAAATTCAAATTCACTCACCATCACCAAACCATCACCATTCATCACCATTACCAACATTACCTGATATTCAAATGTCACTCACCAGCACTATTCAAATCATAGTCCCGATTAAGAACTTTACCTCCCATATTCCCAAGAGTGGGCAAATTATTCTCCAGTTCCCTAGATAAATCTACAATCAAAATGAAGCATTATCAAAAGACACACCTTGTTGATGGACATGAACAATGGAAGAACCAGAAAATCCAAAAGGTGAGTGTTATTGCAATACGTAAGCACACTTAAAAAAAAATTAATATAACAATCATATTCATTATATGACTTACAAAACAAAATTAGGCACAATGTCCTTGTATGCTACGATTCAATTATTCAAAAACAGCAAACCATCCGTGCAATAGCCGTGTCGGAGACAATGTTACAACTAAATTAAACTCTTTTTTTATCCCTTACTTATAATAGCAAAAAAGAGGAACAAAAAAACATACGAGAAAAATGCAAAAAAAAGCTTATTTTTTATATTTTGAAAATATAAAAAAAATTGAAAATCCCAAATCAGGAATAGGATCATCCACCGAGAAAGCAACTTTTCTGCCATGTCTATTAAAATATAATAAAGGTGGAATCGATTTTGTCTCCCAAGCTTCCCAACCGTTTTCTTGAAGTTTAAGTTTTGTTTCATACTGACGCTTTCTAATAACTCGCGGCACTGTTTCTTTGTGACTAACAACTCGTGACACTGTTAACGAAATATTCCAAAGTAAGTAGAAAGTTTGTAGAACAAAATTTGGGCTACATATTTATTCGGTGTAATCCATGCTAGTGTTTTTAAATTGTTATGAAAGATTGTGGCTGAAATGAAATATCAAATCTTACAATTTTAGTGGGCCCATCCCAATCTCACCTTGACTTTTCTTAGATTAGATCCCAAATTGGCAACAACAGCAAACACAAATATGCAAATTTTCAAAAGTTTCAACTTTCTTAAGATAGAGGTATTTTTTTATCACTAACAGAACGGTCCACCAATTTTGCCAGTTTGAAAATCTTTCTTCAGTAAAAAAAGAAAATCTAGAATAATTAAAAATTTTGAATCATCAAAATCATCTGAGTTCACTGTAGGTTGGTCTTGATGTGCAAAATACGAGTCACTTTTTCTACAATTAAATGTAACTTCATTCTAATTGCATCTCTTTGTGAAATTAAATAAAAAAAACAAGTTTTGTTAAATGAAAGTAAGGAGCAACATTAAAACGAACAGAAATTACTCCGTATATGAAAGGGCTTTTCCTCCTCAACGCCCCACTTCTTACGCTAAAGTTTGACTCTTTCTCTTAACTCTACTTTTTAAAACAGTAAGAAACTTTGGCGTAAAGAGCGGGCGTTGAGGAGGAAAAGCTCCTTTCATATACGGAGTAATTTCTGTTCGTTTTAATGTTTCTCCTTACTTTCATTTTTTGTCATTGTCATCACGCCGCATCAAATTGTATGATATTAACACAAATTGTGTCAATTTGGCAGCCTTGTACCTATGTTTTAAAATTCTCAGCAGCTGACTTCTGATGATAAATTAATTACCTCCAGATTTAGTCAGCTTTCAAAAATTGTAAGAAATCAACTATGTTGGTAGGAATCTTCATCTTGGGATACTCAATTAATAAATTTATAATTTCTTTTTTCTGAAGTATTGCCTAAGACTAGATTAGCTTTGATTTCCGCATTATACCCTAAATATATTTTTTAGAATCCTAATGTTATTGTTAGAATCTGCAAAATGTATTTCATTTTACAATTTTTAACAATATAATTTTAAATGTAAACTAAATAATTCTACTACGGTTTTATTGAGATTTCGAAAAAAAAATCGCGGAATTCAAGATACTAACAAATAAAAAATATAGTTTCATAAGTGATCATTCCTCCGTTTTTCAATTTAATATAAAAGTCAAAGTAAAGGTTCATTTGGCCATTGATTAGGAAAGTAGCATTCTTGAATATTTAAATGAAAAATCTGAAAAATAGTTTTATATTGCTGGGCATTACTCTACGGTTAAGCGCGCGCGCGCAAAAAAAAAAAAAAAAAAAAAAAAAAAACACTATAAAATTATGAAACCAATTTTAAATATCCTAAAACACTTAGTATTTTGATTCCCAAAAGCACTTCCTATTGCTTTAACGCCCTCCCATCCTAACTTTCAAATATATAGCCCACATTATTTAGGCTCAGTTCATTTTGCCATGCGTTACTCTTTTGTTCGAATATATTTAACGGCAACAATGACGAAATTAAGAAACAGGAAAATGCTTGATGAACATATAGGTTAGAGCATACATTTGCACATCAGGGGGAGGGGTAAAGTGAAGTGAAATAATTTTAGAAATGAGTTAAGTATGCGTTTTAGATTTTTTTTTTCTTTTTTAAGATTTTCCCAGAATTTTATAGTCGACTTCAACCTAGGGGATTTGAGACATTTCTACTCTGCAGTAATTCAAAAGGCAGTAATTCATTGTCAATTTTACAACTTCAGAACTGGAACAGTCATATTAATTTATTATGTAGAGGTTCATGTAGTGTTTTGCATACTAATGTACGGGTTGGGTAAAATTCTAGTTTAGTGACTTCTTGCTGTCTTGGAAAGGGGTTAGGTTAGGAAAATGAAACTTTCAGGGATGGGTCAACAGGCCAAAGTATGTCCCGGGAAGGTATTTTGAAGTACCTACCTCCACTTCCTCTCCCTCTAGAGGGTCGTGACCTTTGATGACCTTTAAAAACATGTGTTTTATAAAAGTGAAACTTTGCAAAATAGATCTTTTGCTTGAATGAAGTACAACAAAATTGTTTTCAGTTTAACATCTTTGCTCAATCCCAATTTGTAAGGTTTCAAAGATATGCAAATACATTTCCTAAATTTTGAAAAAAAACATTGATATGGCTCAGAATTCACTCAAATAACAGGAATTAAAAAGCGTCTGGTAACTGAAAATTAAGATAAAATTGGAATTTTGTCAAAATTCCAGAAGGAGTGGAGGTGGTTACTTTAAAATAACTTCCTGGGATATACTTTAGCCTGTAGACACATCCCCGAAAATTTCATTTTCCCAACCTAACCCCTTTCCGAGATAGCAAGAAGTCACTAGACTAGAATTTTGCCTACGTGTTGTTTTCGGTTTTTGGATCAGTATACGTTTTAGTGTAGATAAAAGAAATTTGAATTTTGATGTGTAAAGCTTAAGACCCCATATTCCAGCCTAACAATACACTGCCTAATTCTATCGAACATTAAATGAATCAATATAGCTAAATATAAGGTTAAAAATAAATGTCTATATAGATCATTTCAATTCACTTTTATTTATCAATAATTGTAGCTGGATAAATGAGTTATTTTGCTTTTCTTAAGAATGGAAGAGTTTAATTATGCAAATTTGCTCTATTGTTTTAATTTGTTGCTCTATTTGCAATTAGAGCATTTGCTCTATAATTTAAATCTATTATTTACTGTTCAAAGTGTTCAAAAGCAATTGGTTAACTATATGTTATACTCATAATTCTTTTTAGTATAACTGAATAAGACTTTATTGTAAAGAGCCTGGGGCTAAGGAGGGGGCATCCCCCACGCTCATATACAGAATAGTTTCTATTCGTTTCATTTTTAAATTTATCCTTTTACTTTTATTAAATAAAAAATGGCTGTTTTTTTAATAGCACATAGAAAGCAACTTTTTTCTTGAAAACTTATTGTTTGAATAAGGGACGATACTGGACCCACGGGGCCGAATTTTTTTTTATTCTCGCTCACTATTTTTTTAAGACCATGGCTGGGTTTAGCATAAGTTTGGCTTTTGCACAAATTTTCCTGATGGTATACAATAATTGAGAAAATTCTATCCTACTTTAAAACTAACAAACTCGGAATGTCAGTAATATTCTGTAATAATAATACAGAATATTAATCTAATATTCTGTAAGCCTGAAAAAAAGTCAAATAATATAAACCAAAAACACATAACAGGACTAGTAATTGTGTTGCGAGAGCAACACTTTGGTTTTATCCCTTTTTTTCCTATGCCGCCGATCTTAGCTTATTCCTGGAAACTGGTAAGGGTCTAACCTGTGCGGTTTTTACGGAAAGTGTGGTCCTCAGGCCGGATTGATGAATATGACATTACATTTCGGAAAACTATTCGATACTATTTTGTTGCTGTTCTTTTTTCAACGCAGAGGAATAGCCTTTGATCATGTGATTATTGATCGATAGCGAAGAAACAAAACCAAAGTGTTGCTCTCGCAACACTTTAGTCGGCGAAGCCGAGCAAAGGTTGCCGCAACACTTCATGTGGCCCAGGCAACGTAGGTCTATTATTATAATACTTAATGAAAATGAACATGGTACATGGGATTACATAAACCCCACTTTGTTGCTCTAAGGAAGTTCGATCCTTTCCAGAATTTAAAAAAACTAGCCAAAGTATTACTACGTCTTAAAGCTACCATATGTTCCAGGGCTGAGTGAAAAACTTAAAAGAATTTTACAAAATAATGGTTTAAAGGTAGCTTTAAGAGGTAGTAATACTTTGGCTAGTTTTTTTTTTAAATTCTGGAAAGGATCGAACTTCCGTAGAGCAACAAAGTGGGGCTTATAAAATCCCATGTACTTGTGGAAGCTCTTATGTGGGACGTACTAACCAGAATTTAAAAATGAGATTAATACAACATCATAATTCTATTTCATCGTCTTTTAAGCAAAATTCCAAACCTGAAGATTTCACGTCGGCTCTATCGGCACATATTTATAATTATCCAAATCATTTTATTTTGTTTGAAAATGTTTCTTTGATTATTAGGGACTAAGGTTTAAAACAAATTTTCAGGGAAACAATCAAAATTAAAAAAAATTATTCAAGAATAATTCCATAAATAGAGATACAGGTGAATTTGGATTGAACTCAATTTATGATAATTTACTGAGGTCAAATAAAGTAAATATCACCTCACCTAAAAGCTATGACCTCTGTCCACGTAATATGTCAGATAAATCTAATGAACCGGAACCGAAAAGGTCTAGGAGATTTGCTTCCGCTGTTGCATTGAAAAAAATAAGAGCAATAAAATATATTGGGTATATTGGGTATTGGGTATAAATTTTGTTTGTTTTTATTGATGTCTTTTAGTTTTACTGCTGATGATGAACACTGTATATGTGTTCGAAATATCCAGTTCAAATTTTATATCTGTTCACTGTCTATTAAAAGGTTTCATCCCTATTTTGAACTGTTATACTTTAGTTTTAGGTCAATTCTCTCATATTTTTATGTTTGGTTATTTCAAACTTAGCGCCAATCTTTTGAAACGAACAAGACAAAAAGCCAGTTCTGGTTATACCAAACTTCATGCCATCCGTTCAAAACAAATACGAGAAAGTGGTGGTCCACATTTTTTGTTAATTTCTCTGCCTTTTCTCAAAATCCTCCTTATTTTGTTCAAGACAAAAGAATAAAGAGCAACTAGCCCCCAAACCCCTAGTTTTTCCTATAGGACGTCCGAAGAATAGCCATTTGTTCAGTCCATAGTTAATTAGCACATTAACTGCGCCTTTAGGGATAATACAACCCCCCACAGTCCCTGGAGAAAGGTCCATAAGCCATGAAGTTTTCCAGTTTTTACACATAGCTTATGTTATTTTTAATTTTTATTTATTTTAAGAAAGTAAGGGTTTATTCATCAACAGTAAACATAGCAAAAGCTTATTCAAAGCTTATTTCGATTATTAATTACCCCACTAACCTTACAACTTATGAAAGACGATGACAATCAAAAACCAAAAACAAAAAAAGAAACGACAAAAAAACCAAATTAAAAAACCATTTGATGCCTCTTTTCATCAATCTATCAAACCAAAAAATCAAACAATTTTATTAATTTAATAAATAAAGAAACCAGAGAAATCATCATCCATCCGTCCCATTCATTCTCCATAAACCCTTAAACAATGGTCTTTCAGCAAACTTTGGAACGTACTGTTTTTTTTTCCTGTATTAAGCTCATGAACTCTTAAAACTGGTAGAAAAATACCACTGTTGCACTTTGACAACAAATTTTTTTGGTACTTAACATAAAAAGAGCATTAAAAAAATTCACTAGATAAATTCATTGGCAATATGAATTTCAATAATGTCAACATACCTGGACCTTATTGAATAACGTTTATCTACGCCCCTCAGCCCTCTAACCACTTTACTGTGGATGAAGAAAAACTACGAACGTAGAAGACCATACAGTAATACAGTATACTAGCTGTGTATGCACAAGAGAGAAATAAAGCGTCCTATGGATATTATATGGGAAAATATTCTTAAGTTTCGTTATCAATCCGATGCTACTAGCAATCTTGGCAAAAATGCGACGGACATAATTCTTAAAGCTTTGGCACTCGTCGAGTACAACTCCAAGAAACTTCACTGATTTAGCACTTAAGTTGATTTACTCCACTTAAATGAATCTGCTCAACCCGTGGATAATAATTGGGGCTTCTACCATATATCGCCAAGGAGCTTTTATTGTGGTTGAATCTTAGTTTATTCGTTCTCATTCATTTTTCAATATATAGCATAGCACTTTTCAAAAGATTTAGTAGCTCCATTTTTGTCCCAGTAGCCACCGTATAATGAGTATTATCTGCAAAGCTCGGTAAAATATCTTAAACCTTAGAAACTTCACTAGTTGACAGACAACAGCTTACCCGGCACTTATCTAATTCATTGATATAGATCAAAATAAAAGGGGGCCCGAACCTTTACATAATAAATTAATCTAATTGTTCCAGTTCTGAAGTTGTAAAATTGACAATATGTGCCTTTTGAAGTACTGCAGAGTAGAAATGTCACTGAAGTCGACTATAAAATTTTTAAAAAATTTATAAGAAAAAAAAATCCCAAAACGCATACTCAAGTTATTTCTAAAAGTGCTTCACTTGACTTTACCCCCCTCCCCTGATGTGCAAATGTATGCCCTAACCTATATGTTTCTCAAGCATTTTCCTGTTTCTTAATTTCGTCGTTTTTGCTTTTTTGCCGGTAAATCTATTCGAACAAAAGAGTGACGCATGGTAAAATGAATTGAGAGTAAATAATGTGGGTTATATATTTGTAAATTAGTATGGGACGGGGTTAAAGCAATAGGTGCTTTAAAGGAAGGGTTAAAGGAAGTGCTTTTGGGAATCAAAAAAACTAAGTGTTTTAGGATATTTGAAATTTGGTTTAAGAATTTGATTGTGTTTTCCTATGAGCGCGCTTAACCGTAGAGTAATGCCGAGCAATATCAACCTTTTTTTTCAGATTTTTCGTTTAAATATTCAAGAGTGCTACTTTCTTAATCAATTGCCAAACGAAACTTTACTTTGACTTTTTATTAAATTTCAAATCGGAGGAATGATCACTTACCAAACTAATTTCTTTATCTGTTAGTATCATGAATTCCGCAATTCTTTTGTCAAAATCTCAATAAAATCGTAATGAAACTGTTTAGTTTACATTTAAAATTTTATTGTTAAAAACTTTAATATGAAATACATTTTGCATATTCTATCAATAATATTAAGATTCTAAAAAAAAACATTTATGGTATAATGCAGAAATAAAAGCTCATCTAGTCTTAGGCATTACTTCACAGAATAGGGATTATAAACATATTAATTGATCCAACGAAGTCGAAGATTTTCGTCAGTCCATTAACATTCTTACAATTTTTGAAATCTGACTAGAACTGCCGGTAAATAATTTACCATCAGAAGTCAGCTGCTAAGAATTTCAAAATAAAGGTCCTCAAAATAATCTAGGCAATCGAATTTTCACCAAGATTAACATGAGACTGGTGTATTATGGTTATAAGCTGGTTATGCCTACGGTTATGTTTATAGCTGGCTTTAGACCCCAACTTAACATCAAATCAAGAAACTCTTGAACTTGCTGATTCGAATCAAGGTGTCGCAAATTCATATTAAACGTCACCACATCCACATGCGAAACATGACTGATTAGAGACAGTTAATATAATCAATTGCTTTTGCAGTAAACTAATAAATACCAAAGAATTTCCTGACGGGGGCCTAAAATCGCCACAACATAATATTTAAATTCATTACTAGACAACTGTAGCGCTAACGACTCAAAAATTTCCTTGGGCTTTATTAACTCCGTCTTACTTGTAACAAACAGATCATTCTTTATAATAACCGATAAACCTCCATGTTGATGCAACTCTGTATTTTGCATTCCTAACTGATAATTTGGAATTTCTAACGACGACAAATTATGATCATTTTACCAAGTTTCAGTAAAGTAAGTGCCACAGCATGCCGTCCGCTTTCACGTGAGAAATCCTGTAAATGTTGAAAAGAACTGCCAATACCCTGGAAATTGAGATGAAAAACAGAGTGACCATTTGGTATAACAACACGGCACAAGTCTGGAAGAAACTCAAATTCACTCACCATCACCTGACCATCACCATTCATCACCATTACCAATATCACCTGATGTTCAAATATCACTCACCAGCACTGTTAGAATCATAATCCCGATTAAGAACTTTACTTCCCAGATCCCCAAGAGTGGGAAATTATTTTCCACTTCCTTTGATAAATCCACAATCAAAATTAAGCATTATCAAAAGACACACCTTGTTGATGGACATGAACAATGGGAGAACCAGAAAAAAAATAATCATTTTTTTTGTAATCCAAAAGGTGAGTGTTATTGCAATACGTAAGCACACTTAAAAAAAATTAATATAACAATCATATTCATTATATGACTTACAAAAAAAAAATAGTCACAATATCCTTGTATGCCACGATTCAATTATTCAAAAACAGCAAACCATCCGTGCAATAGCCGTGTCGGAGACAATGTTACAACTAAATTGAACTCTTTTTTATCCCTTACTTATAATAGCAAAAAAGAGGAACAAAAAAACATACCAGAAAAATGCTAAAAAAGCTTATTTTTTATAATTCGAAAATATACAAAAAAAAATTGAAAATCCCAAATCAGGAATAGGATCATCCACCGAGAAAGCAAAAAAACAATGGATGAATAGAAATCGGTCTCCAATTCTCAATTTCATTTTTAGGGCCACCTTTATGAAGTGGTATCACTTTCGCAACTTTTAGCTGATCAGGAAAACTGCCCTTTTCAAGTGATTAATGATGAAGAACAGACACGGTAGTATATAACGCATTATTGCTTTAAACGCTCGAAGAGATAAACCGTCTACTCCAGCAGAATTTGATTTAAGAGATTTAACTATTTTAAGTAGTTCATCACGTGTACACGGATCAAACGCTAATTCAAAACTCTTACCTCTTTTATCACATATATGATATGTTCTTGAACCTGTTGACATCTATTTTTTTACACTATTTGGCACTTCACATAATCCTATAATCCCACCATACTAAATTCAATTTCAATTGAAAAAACTTCAACCTTACCTTCCATCCATATACTAAGATCATCCCTTTCCTGATAATTCAACCCATTCTTTACAAGGAAACACCACCACGACCCATCAATACTCGGTTCTTGATACGAATATCATAACCTGGAAATGAATACAGAGGGATCGACTGGTTTGAGCTAAGAAATGTTTCACATAATCCTATAATATCAAAAGAAGAAGAAAACTGATCAATTAATTCTAAAATATCTAGGTAACTCGTAGTTACGTGGACATTCCAAGAACATAGTCGCAGACTCCTTTCATTTATATCTTGATTATACGATAGCCGAATATAATCACTCTCCCTCATAGGCTTTAGCTCAACACTCGTTATACCATCATCACCAGCAATACATCTCGATAAATGATCCTGAAGACTAAAACGACCTTGATCAGACGTTACCATTTTTCACATAAAAAAAAGTAACACCAGTATAAACAGGAAAAAAAAACAGAGGAAGAAGAGTAAACAGGGAAGACAGAAAAATCATGGGGATAAGAAATGATAATAATGAATCTAAATAATAAATTAAACATAAATATGCGTAAAAAATGCAAAAAAGAATACAATCAAAAAATAATAATAGAAAAGAAATAAAGAAGAATGGAAGAAAAACAATTTTAAAACGCATAAATCAAAAATACTATATAAGGTCGTCAATAGACCAGATCCGCCTAATCAGAGCAGTATCGGTTCCGTGCACAAAAATACGGTCTTGATCGGACCACACACTGCGAATTCCAAACTTATCTCTTGAGGCGCTCAGAAGATCACGCTTTCGTTTAGTAAGATTCTCGGCAACAAACAATCCCGAGCCAATAAGCTGCTTCTTTGCTTTAAATACATGGCAGGCTATTTCTTTTGATCGAAACTGAACGAGGACAGGGGCAACTTTATCTGATCTTTGTGCAATATTTGAACCTACACTAAATCGCTTAACACTAACTGTTTCTGAAACTGCAATATTAGTTACTTGACTTAAGTCTCCTGCCGGGCACTGCTCGGCGTAGAGTGACGTCTGCCTCCTCCACCCACTTCGGTCCATGGCGAGTATTTGCTCTTCGCCCTGTCTGATGTTTGTCATCGCCAAGAACTCGGACAGGCTGTCGGACCAACGTTTCTTCGGTCGGCCGCGAGGTTGCTTCCAACCAACTTTGATAGGGTCGGAGTCATAAATCATCTTTGCGGGTAGATGTGGTGGCATTCGAAGCAGATGCCCGAAGCATCGTAAGGTTCGCTTGGCTGCTTGAGTCGAAAACCAAGACTGCTTTCTGAGCTGCAGAAGCTTTTCATTGCTGACGAAGTCGGACCATCGTAGGCCCTCAATCCTCCTCAGGCTCTTTGCATGAAATACGTCTATTTTCTTGAGGGTTGCAGCTGATGCTAGCCATGTCTCAGCTCCGCAAAGCATCACAGAACCGACTAGAGCGTTGAAGATCCGCAGTATCTTCGATACTGCGATATTATCTTTATATATTTATAATATTATATATAAATTATAATATTAAATAGGCCCATCTTTACAAACAATACGTGTTTTATAGCATCACCAACACTTGAACACCGTTGAATAGCAGGGAATAATTTCTCCCTTCCTGCTCTATGTCATCTAGTTTCAGCTCAAGCTGATTAACACGGTTTTGTAGTAATTCAATCATATGCATACAGGTTTTCAGATGTTTTTCGATTAATTCAAATTTGAGCTGAAACTCAATGGATACTGCATCATAAATTTCAGAAACCATCGTTTCAACTGGAAAATTAGCATGAATATTAGCTGTAGTTTGGGATGTCAAATCTTTAAGCTTTTCATCAATATTTTTCTTGATTTCTTCAGCTAGATTTTGCTTTGTAGCCGCAAGTTCATTCTCTGTAGCGGCCACTAGGTTACGGAGATTAGCGGTGGGATCCGAAAGCTGGCTATCCGTTCCCAAATATTGCCCTTTCTTTAGAAACTGCCGGTAAACATGATATTCGTCATCATTACCTCTAGGATTGGAATTGGCCAGAGGGGATAGCCCGCAAATTTGGCTAGGAATAAATCACCGATTTTAATGTTCATAGGATTCATGCCTTATAAATGAAGGATTATAAAGTGAACCATTCAAGAGACCATTGTAGCACTCTATTGATTTGTATTTTTTGCCAGAAGAAAGATCACGGATGCATGTTTATTTGTTGTTCTTTTGCTAGGGGTTATCTTATCAACCCAGTGGGAGTAGAAAATCGGGAGAGAGCTCATTCCAATGGAAATTAAAACTTCTAGTGCCCTTTTTAATTAACGCATATTCATTCAAGAGAAAACGATTGCAGCGCTCATATTTGACTATACGATGCAGGTAAAATGAACGGTAAAATCGTTCGGTTTGGGTTTTCGTACAAACAGGAAAAGTTTCCACTTATTTCGTTTCCCGCTTATTTTGTTTCCCGTATGGCAACATGCAGAAGCTTTACAAAACGAAAAATATCTTAATAATGTATAAGAATCAAAAGAAAATCTTAGGAAATCCTGGTTTTCAGGTATGAATAGAGCTAGGATAGTGCTAGGAGCAATTTTTTTTTTAATTTTGATGTCATTGGTACTTCAATGGGATTTTGTAAAGCACTGAGAGATAAAAATTTACATATATTGTTACATATTTGATTCTAAGAGCCAGAGCTTGGTTGAAATCCACGAAAGAAAAGAATTCAAAGAAAATGGCGTGACCAAGAATTCATTTTCAAAAATGACTTTATTTCAAATAAAAAGAAGTGACTAGCTCTACATAGGTATCATGTATATATCACTATCATTCTAAAGCACTATCACTATCATTCTAAGCATCAAAAAGAAACATTTTGGTATTAAAAAATAAAACAACAAAATACTCAAACACTTGAATCACACACACAAAAAAAAAATCAAATTCAATCAATAAAAAAACAAGTTGTTTAGCCCCCTCTCTGAGTCATAAAGCCTGATACAGCTATAAAAGGATTAGTTTCCAAAAAGAGGGGAGGGGAGCAGAAGAATCTTAAAATTTGGAAAAATAGTAAAATCGTATTATTTCAAGGAGGTGGGGCTAGGAACATAACAGCTTATTTCTTCTTCTACATTCGTATCTATGTCGATCTTTGCCATTCTTATTTACGTTTTTATTAAACAAACACAAAGTAGAAACAATAGGGAAAATCTTTTCAAGGCAGTGGAAATCAAATCCGTGGATATTTTGGCCAAAGGGCCAAATATCCAAGTTATATGTCCAAGGGCCAAAATATCCTAAAAAACTAATCAAGACTTTTTAAAAAACATTATTAGTTTTAATTCTCACATTTTAATGTAAGTTTATATATATATATATATATATATATATATATATATATATATATATATATATATATATATATATATATATATATATATATATATATATATATAATATATATATATATATATATATATATATATATATATATATATATATATATATATATATATATATATCTATATATATAAAAATAAGTTGTCTGTCTGTGGATCAGGTGACGTCATGTTTCTGTGTTGACTGACGTCATGAAATTAGTTGTCGTCATTTTTGCTTTGACGGTGACGTCATTCAAGATATTTAAGACATATGTTCACGTAGAAATCTATTAATGTTTAAGTTTACAATGAATGATGAACTCACCATGGCAAAAGCCGATGAAGATGCTCAAAGAGTCTATGCCAAAAAACTTGCTGCTGATAGAGAAAGTCAGAAAAAAAAGCGTGCCGAGGAATCAAAAGAACAGCAAGGAAACAGGCTTGAGGCTGATAGAGAAAGAAAGAACAGAAAGCGTGCCGAGGAATCAAAAGAACAGCAAGGAAACAGGCTTGAGGCTGATAGAGAAAGAAAGAACAGAAAGCGTGCCGAGGAATCAAAAGAACAGCAAGGAAACAGGCTTGAGGCTGATAGAGAAAAAAAGAACAGAAAGCGTGCCGAGGAACTACCAGAGCAACGCGGAAGCAGACTTGCTGCTAAAAGAGAAAGTGGAAAAAGAAGGCGTGCCGAGGAATTACAAGAACAGCAAGAAATCAGGCTTGCTGCTGATAGAGAAAGTAAGAAAAGAAAGCGTGCCGAGGAATCACAAGAACAGCAAGAAATCAGGCTTGCTGCTGATAGAGAAAGTAAGAAAAGAAAGCGTGCCGAGGAATCAGAGCAACCTGAAAGTTATCGCCTGGCATTCAGGTACAACCCAGTCGATGATTATAGCTTGAGTAGATGTGTTCAAATCGGGACAATGTCTAAAATTTGTCCCTATTGCAAGGCCTTGAAATTCAATGGTGAAACAATGGGAATGTGTTGCGCCTCAGGAAAAGTTAAACTTCCTCTATTGGCTGCACCACCAGAGCCATTGAAGACGAATGAATGCTTGCCTGAAAAATTCTAATTTATGGGCACACGTAAAAATATTAAAATTAACTACAAATATGCGTGTCCGATTGCAAAACGATGACTCTGGTCAAACATTTTCAGATCAATTGCTGACAATTGGAAACGGAAAGCTCCCAGTAGACTCAATTTCAGGACGTATACAACTACCTGCTGATTTCTGTAATTTAGTGACGTCCAAAAATGAATTGATTGAAAAAGTATTTCCGAATATTCTAAAAAATTATAAAAATAATAAATGGCTAAGTGAAAGAGCGATTCTCGCACCCAAAAATATAGACGTCCACGAAATCAACAATATTGTTTTGACCAAGATTCGAGACCAGGCAGTCCTTTACAAGTCAGTCGACACAGTTTTGGAACCAAATGAAGCGGTTAATTATCCATCTGAATTTTTAAATTCCATAGATCTTTCAGGGTTTCCACCACACGTGCTACAACTAAAAATAGGCATACCAATAATACTTTTAAGAAATATAAACCCACCAAAGCTTTGCAATGGCACTCGACTTGCCGTAAAAAAAACAATGGAAAACCTAATAGAGGCCACAATCTTGACAGGGCCTTTTGAGGGTGAGGCTGTTCTTATTCCTCGCATTCCCATGATTCCAACGGATCTGCCTTTTCAATTTAAAATATTGCAATTCCCAATTCGATTAGCATTTGCAATCACCATTAACAAAGCTCAAGGTCAATCATTAGAAAAATGTGGTATAGATCTTAATACTGATTGTTTTTCCCATGGACAATTGTACGTTGCATGTTCGAGGGTCGGTAAACCTGACAATCTATTTATATGCAGCGACAATTGGACAGCGAAGAATGTTGTATATTCGCAAGTTTTACGCAGTTAATTTGTATTGTATCTATCTATCTATCTATCTATATAAAAACGAGTTGTGTGTATGCATGTTTGTTTGTTTGTAAAAAGAGCGTTTGCATATGATGTCATTATTAGTACATACGGCTTTGTATATGCAGAGACAATGGGAAAGCCAAGAATGTTGTATATTCGCAATTTTTACGTAGTTTAACTCCTGCAGACGAAATGAATGCTTGCCTAAAAAATTCTAATTTATGGGCACACGTAAAAATATTAAAATTAACTACAAATATGCGTGTCCGATTGCAAAACGATGACTCTGGTCAAACAGTAGACTCAATTTCAGGACGTATACAACTACCTGCTGATTTCTGTAATTTAGTGACGTCCAAAAATGAATTGATTGAAAAAGTATTTCCGAATATTCTAAAAAATTATAAAAATAATAAATGGCTAAGTGAAAGAGCGATTCTCGCACCCAAAAATATAGACGTCCACGAAATCAACAATATTGTTTTGACCAAGATTCGAGACCAAGCAGTCCTTTACAAGTCAGTCGACACAGTTTTGGAACCAAATGAAGCGGTTAATTATCCATCTGAATTTTTAAATTCCATAGATCCTTCAGGGTTTCCACCACACGTGCTACAACTAAAAATAGGCGTACCAATAATACTTTTAAGAAATATCAACCCACCAAAGCTTTGCAATGGCACGCGACTTGCCGTAAAAAAAACAATGGAAAACCTAATAGAGGCCACAATCTTGACAGGGCCTTATGAGGGTGAGGCTGTTCTTATTCCTCGCATTCCCATGATTCCAACGGATCTGCTTTTTCAATTTAAAAGATTGCAATTCCCAATTCGATTAGTATTTGCAATCACCATTAACAAAGCTCAAGGTCAATCATTAGAAAAATGTGGTATAGATCTTAATACTGATTGTTTTTCCCATGGACAATTGTACGTTGCATGTTCGAGGGTCGGTAAACCTGACAATGTATTTATATGCAGCGACAATTGGACAGCGAAGAATGTTGTATATTCGCAAGTTTTACGCAGTTAATTTGTATTGTATCTATCTATCTATATAAAAACGAGTTGTGTGGATGCATGTTTGTTTGTTTGTAAAAAGAGCGTTTGCATATGACGTCATTATTAGTACATACGGCTTTGTATATGCACAGACAATGGGAAAGCCAAGAATATTGTTTATTCGCAATTTTTACGTAGTTTGAAACACATATATAAATCTATCTATATTCACAGGTGGGACACAGGGACACAACTACAATGGCGCATAACTAATATGGCGCGTAACGACTTACGCGCGCGGGGGGGCTCGGGGGGGCGCGAAGCGCCCCACCAACTAGGTGTTGGGGTGGCGCGAAGCGCCACCCCAACAGCTAGTATATATATATATATATATATATATATATATATATATATATATATATATATATATATATATATATATGTGTCTCGTATTGTGCTGAAGACGGCCATTGGACATAAGGCCGAAATATTCACAGATTTGATTTCTACTGTCTTGAAAACATTTTCCTATTGTTTCTACTTTATGTTTGTTTGTTATGGAAAGGGAGTGTGGTCTTCGTCGCTATTTACGTATTTATTAACTCTGTCTGCGATTTTTCATGCTAAATATTAATTATTCTTTATTTACTTCTATTATGACTTAATGATTATTTTCTTATAAAATAATTTGTCTTCTACATTACATTTTAAAAGTCTCCCAATACCGAAGTAAGCGTTTTCCCCATTTATTATCGAGTAATGCGGCTTCAACAAGCCATGTAGCTTCAATAAAAAGCCATACGCAATGTGACTTCGTTCTTCTAAAAATCTCCTTTGAATTCAATCAGCAAAACAGAGTAATATCACTGAGTAATTTTAGGGTTCCAGTCGTGTCATTTCTTGAGCTGATCAAGTGAAGGATCAAACCGGTGTAGCTGCAATATTGCACAGAGGATGGACGCCAATGGTGAAACTATAGTGCGTAGTGAAACTATAACTCATGTGAAAAAAGAAAAAGAATTTTTCAACTGCGTCATCGTCCAGACTATTTTCACGGGCAATAAAATTGGTAAGGTAAAGGATACGACATTAGACTTTACAGTTCCTACCGGTGGCGCTGATCTCCATTTCTTGGCCCTTCAGCCAGGAAGTGCAATCACCCGCGTCAGACAATTTTATTGTCTGACGCAATAAAATTGAGTCAGAAATAAAGTCAGAATTGAGTAAAGTTGAGCAATAAAGTAAAATTTAGTCAATAAAAGGTCGTAGAAAGCTGAGGGAGAGCTTACTCAAGCTGAAACTTAGAAGTGGGGACAACGAAGAGGAAAAAAAAAAATCAAATATGAGAAAAGTTTGGGTAAGAAGAAACTTTCTTGGATAACCTTGCAAGGGAAATTCTAAGTATCACCATTTTTATGCACATTTTTATCGATTATTTCTGCGTTTATTTTTGTTTTAGAATCTTCATCCTAAAAATAATCTATCCTTACCATATCGGTTTATCGTCCTCACCATTAGTTAAGCTCACCTTATTTCAAATTAACTTCGTACACATTTATGACAAAACATATTTATGGTTTTCAAACGGCTGTCACACACACTGAAAAAAGGGATTAAAAAACGTTCCATGACCAAATATTTTCCATTTAAACAGTCTTCTTTTCCTTCTTTTCCTCATTTTCTCATTCGTTTCCTTCTTTTCTTGTTTCTTCTTCAAAATCTGCATGATCATTTCTAGGCTCACCTTCATCATAAACATTAACATCAATGTCCACTTCAGGGTTTTCATTATCGTCACTCACCTTCGCCACAAATTTAGATTTAT